>NC_056727.1:993208469-993233469 GCF_019279795.1 Protopterus annectens | reverse complement strand
TGAAGGTTGGGTGTCTCAGAAGTGTGTTTGTATATGTGTAATATATGTTTGTGTGTAATATATAAATATATATTTATATACACACACACACACACACACACACACACACACACCCACACCCGAGGGGGTGGTTTGCACTAACTGTGTGGTATCAGTTGTGAATATAAGGGGTACTGCCAGCTATGCCAGGAGAATTAGGGCAGTGGATGTATAACATGTGCAGCACAGCTAGCTGGAATTTGTAAATAATTGCATGTCATTTGTATACCAAACAGATTTGTACAGATGCTTATGCTGAAAATGTATTTGTGAGGTTTGCTTGTGTTAAAATGTATAAACAGTGTGCCCTGCTGGAAGGAAAAGAAATGTACATATGTTTATTGTAACTGGATTAAATGTTTTAACATCATATACTGGAAGGGAAGAGGTTAATCCACCTGACTGTAAAAAAAATTATTCTTGAAATTTAAATTACTTCATGGGTTAAACCATAAAGAATGTTGTACCACAATTTTAAATGTAGGCAGAGGCCCAATGTATGTACTAGATAATATGTTGCAGATACTGTAGAAAGAGTCAAATAGTTTTGTGATTATATGACTTCAGCAGCTGCACCACATCTGAGCAATCCTCTATCTGTGTGTATAGTAATACGTAGGTGCTAAACCCGGATAGCTTCTGGCAGTGGGGGTTGCATGTGAACCCCTCCAGTGTTAGTGGTGAAGATTCAGGCTCTTTGATTACTGGCCTAAAGTGAGGATTTCACATAGGTGACAGGCAGAATCCTTCTTCTGTAGGGCCAGTGGATGAATTTTCAAGTAACCTTCGGTCCAGAATCAAAGGCATGAGCTTGTAAAAAAGTGAAGCTTTAGTTGGTATGGTAGGATGTGGTGGTGGTGTGGGGGGGGGTCACGTGTCAGCCAAGGGTAATGGAGTGTGCCTGTAGAAAGGAGACAGATGTAGACACCCTGTTGTAGTTCTTTGGTGAGTTAGGCTGTTGCTGCAGCTAAGTATTCATTGTTGGTGACATGCATTAAGATGATGTCCAGTAGCCTTGCTGACTAGAATAATATTTGACTGCAAATCTCCTTGAATTGTGGGGGAAATACACAAAAACATGAAGACTTGCTTTGTTATTTAGACCTGAAGAGAAAATTCTCTCCATAAAATAGAGGGTGAGCAAGGAAAAAGGGGGAACCTAAACAGAAATAGAATGCCTTTTTGATAACTTCTAGCCTACAAGGTAGAAGAGGGTTTGGGTAAAGGGAAAGAAAAAAACTTCTAGCCTCTGTTGCCAAGAATGAACCATAAGGGAAGAGGAAGATGGTAGACACTACTCCCAAAACAGACCGTGTATGTGTTCCTCTTAAGTAGAGTAGAAGACTGTGTGAGGAAGATGAGAGAGAGGGGTCCATCTTCAAGAGTATGTACCAGAGGCACCTTTGGCCAATAAAACTGAGTACGCTTTGCAAAGAAACAAAGACTGACTGTATTTTCCTTTTGACAAATGTGGTGAAAGTCATTTCATGTTTCTAGGTAATGAGCCCTACCAGCTTGGATCCTGTGATAGAGGGGGCTATCATAGCTTGCAAAAATTTTAAACTCTACAGTAGCTTGCCCAAGGTATTTGTGATCTTGTAACTATGTTGACAAGTAATCATTTCCAGGAAGAGAGATCTTCAAGCAGATGAATATCAGGTAAACCAAAATGTCGGTTCCACCTCCATGGCTAATGTTTAGCTGATAACTGCTGGTCTGGTGGAGGCAAAGGTCACATGTGCAAGTCTTCTCTTCATTTTATTCCCCTAGCTTAGCTGAAGTGAAGGAGCGAGGGATGTACCTGAAGGTTAGAATCAACACCAAGTGTTCCCCATCTTTATCTCACTGACATATTGCCCAGTAGAGATAGGTGGATGGGTTGGTAATAGATTGAAGCAAGATTTATTATTATGATAAGCGCATACCTTTTTTATATTTGCTGAGGAGATTCCAGCACATCCAAATATATGGTAGCTGCATAACTTAGTAGTTGGTCAGGTAGGTTTGGAAAATGATTTAAGCTAAAAGCAGACTCAAGATCATAAAAGCTGATCAACAGGATAAGCAAAGACCAATGACTGCTATGGCTGTAAGTTGGCTGGTGGAAGCACAGCAGGTTGTGGAGACAGTTGCAGCAAAGATTCGAATACATCTAGTGCCCCTACTGTTACTCTAGAGATGGGGTGACTCATTAAGCTTAAGGGCCTGTAGGGAGAGATGATGGCTTTTTATCCAGGTAGTATAGTTGCTGTGGTGTATGGTACCTATCCATTAAGCTGCTGTCCCAAGAAGAGAAACTCATACCATCTGAGAACAGTACTGCAGGAACTCCCAGAAAACCATACATCAGTATAACGCTAGAGACAACCGCCAAGTAAAGAGAAACAAAGTGACAGTGTGAAACCCAAAGGAGGCTGAACCTTCTGGAGACTCTATTCTACAGCCAGCTCAAGATGAGGGAGCAAGTGAAGTCTGAACACTAGCATCCTTCTAGCAAGAGTCCTTATATGATCAGGAAACCTTCTCTGAGGTACTCCCAAGAATAAAACCTTATCGGCTGTGACATAGAGCAAGCTCACCCCCCACTATATAAAACACAGATCCCCTCTATATGAATGCCCTGAAGAAGTGTGTGTGTGTGTGTTCGGGGGGGGATCTAAGGGCAGCCTAAAAATGTTTCACCCAGTTGGATGAAGCCTATTGTGGTAAACGGCCCTGGCTGTGGAAGAATGGATAGTTCACTAGGAGAGTCGAATAAATCTCAGTTGAATAGTTATACAGTTGACAAAAAAGATTTGGAAATTTCTAGATGGAAGTGTAGCAAAGCCAGGAGTAGTTAAAGCCTAGAAGGCAAAAAATGTTTCTGTTGCAGGAATACACCTGAAAAAAAAGGAGAACTTCGTGATGGATGATGCTAGACATGTAACTAAGCTTACTTCAACAGTTACCGAAGTGTGTGTGTGTGCATGTTGAGAGGGCGGGGTGGCTACATCAAAATTGTCTACATGGCCCTTAAGAAGTGTCCCGAAGCAACCACTCTCATCAGACATTAGAAGGGAAGGGTTCCTGGAGACTTCCTTCAGATAAACTTCACTTGGTGTGGAGGAGCCATAGAGATTAAAAACACTCTTCAGTGAAGCGTGCTTAACTGGTAGGAGAAGGGAGCCACAATGGTTAACATACATAGCAATTCAGCCTGTATAGGCTATAGATTCCAGAAAGTAAAGCAAGATTGTGTCCTTCCAGGAAGACGAAAGGACTTTGTGAGGAAGGGACATGCTCCTGATTTTCCCCCAGTGCACAGTATAATAAGGTAAGAGGCGACCACTACTTGGACCCAGTGCATTGAATCCCACTGTGATCCTGATACTACCCAGGAGGGATCTGAAGAAACTACGTACTGTCCCCAGTCCATAGCCCTAGAAGAGATAGCCAAATAGGCCTGCTCAGCAGAAGGGTAAACTTGACTACTCAAAAAAAAAAAAAAACTTTTACCAGAAAGAAGAAAATGGAGAGCGGGTGTAAAACCTATGGTGATGCCAGGGCAATCCTATGGGCTAGGCTTGTAAAGGCTCCAGGGGCATTAGCCTAGTACACACCTATGAAGAAAGTAGCTCCGCCTCTGCCCAGCCTCCAACAGAGCTAAGGCTGGTACCTCTCCCACGTTAGCTGCAACAGTTCTCCAAGTTCTGATTTCTACTTTGGAGGAGGAATGGAAAGAGGGCTTGTTTTTCTTTAATTTCCACGCAGAAAAATGTTTTCAATCTGAAAATCTCTAATAGAGGATCTGCATCTGGATCCAGAAATAAGATGTTTGAGTTGCAGGATTCGGGGGAGGAACTCCTTGACCTCCCAAGAGAAGCAAAGAAAAAACTTCTCAAAAATGTCTCCCCAGGGTGCTGCAAGCTACTTGCACACCTTCCATTTAGGAAGCTGAGCTAGAATTGGTGTAACAAGTAGGTGGCACAAAACTGCTGTAGAGAGGTGCCAACCACACCCCTGGGTGTTGGGCCAGTAGATACTACATGATCATACTCACATTTTCTGGGGGTAAGACAAGGGAAAAGGGGGTTTACATAGATTAAGAATAGGCCCAACACCAAACCCAGCCCCTGACCTGACAGATTTCGATTAGCTAGTGTTAGACCACGTTGGGGAAAAAGAGGAAGATGGGCCTAGAAAAGGGAAAACTTGATAACTCTGACAACCCAGGCAGCCTGAATTTCATTAGCAGTTTGAGTGCTTTAGGCTAGGTGGTAGAAGAGAGTGGGCATCTTGGGGTGGGGGGAGGATGAGCAGTCAGTGTATATCATAGGTGGGCAGGCTGGAGTCTGGTTGCATTCTGCCATATTTCCTTGGAAGAGGGAATGACAGTGCAGATGTGTCCTGGAGGCAGGCTTTATCTCGCCAAGCCACTGCCTAGTGGTAGCTTTAATAGGAGCATGCACTTGCAAGGGGAAGGTATTGTGGGCCTCTGGGTTGACATGGGTGCCTTGTTTCACTGCCTAGAGTGTGGAGTTGGGGGCAGTGTAGAAGACTTATTGGATGATATGCTGGCAAGGACACAACACACTCATGGCTGCCTGTCTTGTCATCGTAGATTTGGTGGGTAATTTCTCCAATAAAAGGGGAAAGAATGAGCTCAAGTCTTGTAGTGAGAGACTTTGACTGGCAGGCGTGAGGGCAAAAAGGACCTTGGAAAAAGTGGTGAACTCATTCTGGAGAGTGTTGCCTCCATGCTCATCTCCCAATCAAGCTAGGGCTTTTGGGGTCCAAGAGGTGTGGGAGCTCAAGGCCGAAAATCCTGGACGAAGTAAGATTACCTTTTGTTGACTGGGAATTCCAACCGAGAGTGCACTTTTTCAGCATGGGGCTAGGAAGAAAAGTGCCAATATTCACATAGTTAGGCAATATACTGTTTATTTTCATTTTCACTTGGTTACGTATATATTTTTGCCTAAGAAAGAAAATATCCTCAAATTAAGGTGCTGCAAGTCCAAAACAAATCCAAACAAAATCCCAAGGCTGAGGCAACAAGCAGTCTCTTATCAAAGCAAACGGGAATCTTTATTCAGTGTAAGCTCTTTCGTAATGCAAATCATTACTTCATCAGACACACAACAAATCAGTCAAATTACTTTTTTATAATGAACCACATCCAATCAAAACACTTAACATTCCCTCCAAATTTTAAAAACTTTTTGATTAATTATTTTAAGAAGCAGTAACAAAAACATGTACATATAAGAAAAAACATAAAAATTATGAAAGCCATTAGCATAAAAAGCTACATGTAAAAACAATTCAAATTTATGAACTGCAATATGTTCCTTTGAGCTTTCAATACTGGCTTCAGGGGGGACTGTATCATTCAGTCCTGCCCCCCCCCCCCCGATGTGCTCCTAAATGTAAGATCCATTTTTAACTCTGCACATTCTGTGTTTACCATATCCCCTAACCTGGGACTCTCGTATTCAATTTGAAGGACCTGGAAAAAAAAATTATGTGCTTCACCTTCTGACAGTGTATGTTTAGCTATGGCACTGTGATCTTTACCTTTCTTTGTACAATATATGGTCCCTGATCCTCTCTAAGCCGACTATTTGTTTTTCCCACATATAATTGGAAAAGACTACACAATCGTTAGTGGACCACAGTTCCGCTGTGGCGACCCCTAACCAAGAAAAGCCAAAAGACACAACAACATTGTGTTTTGGATGTTGTTTATTATAATAGTGGTCATTTGATATGTGTCCGAAGTAATGATCTGCATTACGATAGCGCTTACACTGAATAGATTCCGGTTTGCTTTGAGAAGACTGCTTATTGCCTCAGCCTTGGGATTTTGGATATTTTTTTGCGTATACTTAGATGCAATAGATTAATGCTAACCTTGTATCATTCAGTTTGTGACTAGGAAGAGGAAAAATAAAAGTAACTGTACATTTGTATAAAGTTGTAGCAGACAAATACAAAGGAAAAACAAGGAGCGACAGACTGACATTTGGATTGAAATTGGTAAGTAGTCTTATGAGGGAGAACTAGTATTAAGTAGTTAAATGTTTACAGTAATAGAAGAGAAAGTGTAATAATCACTGTGTGGAAATTTAGTACAGAGCAGGCTATTTTATCACAGCTTGTATTTTCATCAGGATCGGAAATTATCCAGGTGTAGAGTATCCAGGTGTAGAGTAAGAGAAGAACAAAGTGCCTTGCAGATGCTGTTTTAGCAGACTTTCAAAGCATTTGTTTTCTGTAAGCTTATAACTTTTTAATGGGTGAAGGAGTTCCACAGTTTTGAGATGCTGAGAATAGTGAATTTTTTTAGTTACAGCCAGGAGGGGTGATTTGTTGGAGCGTAGAGTTTTGTTCCTATGTAAGAGTACTGTTAGTATGATTTTTAGACTGGGGCATCCATCTGGCTTGTAGATAAGGTTTTATGGGCAGTGGTGAAATTTGAGTGGGCTAGGTGATTTGGGGCTGTGCAGTGGTGGTTTTTGAGACCAATATGTGGTGAATCTTACTAGTTTACAATGGCACACATCAAGTCAGTATGTGAGGGTGCTGTTGAGATTAGTGATTTAGTTAATGCATGGAATTTCTTGTGGATACTGTAAGATATTGAGTTGCATTATATAGGGAGCCAATTTTTGTGTATGTTTGATAGTTTGAAGAATCTTTTATTCTCCAATAAACATTTTTATTAAATTATCACGTCTGACATAGGCAATCTTGCGTTTATAAAAATGAAAAACGTTGATACCAATTTGCTTGCAAACATTTTACATCACAGACACCATTGAAACAACTGTAATTGCAAACATTATACATCACTGATCATCTATCCAGTCATGGTCAGTTAAGCTTTATATGGCCCATTCAAATCCTGCCTCATAAACCTTGTTCCTTCTCTGCATATATTGTTCCACAGTTCCCATTTATTTTCTATGTAGTTTGCTTTGTTCCTTTTCTAAAGATCCCATTTCCAATTTTGTCTGTTACTATATTAACTTTTTCTTTTAGTAAAGTTGGTGACTTTGATTTGGGCGGCCACGGTGGTGCAGCGGGTAGTGTTGTCGCCTCACAACGAGAGGTTCTCCAGTTCGATTCTCTGCTGGGGTGCCTTCTGTGTGGAGTCTGTATAATCCTCCCTGTGGTCGCGTAGGTTTCCTCCCACGTCATAAAGGCATGCTGTAGGTGGATTGGATACTCTAGGCCCTAGGTGTGAGTGTGTGTGCCTTCTGTGGAAGGTTGGGCGCCGGGCTGGCAACTCGGTGTAAAACTCCACTGCCAATCATGAGCGAACAGGTGATCTGCTGTGGTGACCCCTAACCAGGGAAAAAGCCGAAAGAAGGTCTAGACTTTGATTTCCATTTTCTATTGATTGCTTTTTTGGCAGCCACCATAATTAGACATGGTAAGGACCTTACTAGTTCTAAGCAATTAAGAATTTTGTGTCTTAAAACTCCCCAGTCAATCCAATCTACTCGTCCACAATCTCTGATAGTGCGGTTCACAGGGAATGCCTAAAGATTGCCAGATCATTACACACCAAAAAAAATGTTCTAGCCAACTATTTCTTGGCCATCACACTTCCAACATTTGCTATGCACTTGAGGAAAATTCTTTGGAGTGTATTTGGGGTATAAAAATAACTATGTAAATCCTTCCAGGCAAAGATCCTAAATATTGTAGACTTCGTTGCATATTTGGGAGATGTACATGTATTCCCAATCCTTTCTAAGCTCCTCTGAATCTTATTATGCAATGTTTTATATGCTGTACTAATTATTCCTTTTTTTAATGGCAGCTTCTGTTCTAGGTTCTATTAAAAACTTTACTAGTGCTGGTCTTTCATTTAGGATCCTCATTTCTTTCCCTTTGCTTATACTCTGCCTTCCCTATCAAGGATTGATATCAATCTCTAACTTGCAGTCCAAATAAATGCTTGGCTCTTTGCATTTCTATTACCTTTCCCTTTCTATTTATTTGCCAGTACATTGTTTCCTTTGCCAGTTTTCTCCAATAAATCCCAGCCTCCTGTTGCCTATTATCTGTATCCCTAACCACAGTCATCCCTATTGGTATATTCTTTTTTTCTCTGTCATGCTGGTTTAGTTCTTAGAATACTCCCTCCTATTTTATGAATGTAATGCACTGATTTTTTTTGTTCTCCTTGAGTCTGCATCTAAAATCCCAATCTCTCCTTATTTCTTGAGTCCCCCCCCCGTATCATCATAATCGGCTGCCTTGTTCTATTGGAAGAATCAGCTTCTTCTACTTGACCTTTGCTGTCTTCCCTAGCCAGATAAAATCCTTCAACTCCTTTTATTGCTATCCACAGCTTCTCCTCTGATTTGATTTAAAATATGCCTGACCTTGTTTAAGACTAAAGGGAATAAACATTTTAGTTGCTTGTATCTTGGTATTCACATCCATGTAACAAAGCTTCCAGTTTTTCAAGTTTTGTTACTTTCTGTTTAGTCTCTTCAGACGTGTATCCTTTGTTGCCACAACAGTCATTTCTAATCCATGCTCCAAATACTTCATTTTTATCACGTCCCAATAAATATGGATAGTGTTGGCGAATTTGTATGTAGGTACATAATTTACCACTATTGCCTTTGCTTTAGCTTCATTAATTTTGTATCCCGAGAAGATTTGAAATGGTCTTAAACTGTTCCAGCGCACACTAATGTCCCTTATTTTGTACATGGAGAAAAAAAAAATCGGGAAATAAAAACATCTTTTCCTGTCTGCCATACCAATTATTATATCCTTGAATTTGAGTCCCTTCTATTCTTTGCCAGTGGTTCTAAATATGATGCAAACAACAAAGGGGAAGGCAGACAACCTTGTCTGGTTCCTCTACTCAAGCAGAAGTTATCTGAGAGAACCCCACTCACTTTAATTTTCACCTCCAATTCCCTCATATGTAGTCCTAGTCAGCCTTTTTATCGGGGAAAACAAATGCTTCCATTGCCCTGCTCATGAAGTCCCCGTCTACTCTGTCAGATGCTTTTTTTTTTTTTTTATCCCCATGAAGTCCAACCAGTAACAGTGGCGTTTTCTTACATTCTGCTTCTCTGTGGATCATCAGTGTTCTGTAAATTATTGTCAAATGTTTGCCTCCCCTCCTCAAAACCTTAATGATCCATGTCTATCAATTTTGGTATCACTTTTGCTTTTTTTTTTTAGCCATTATAGACATAAATATAATCCTGGTTCAGTAATGGGCTTGTATGAAGATGGATCTGATGAATCTTTGCCCTCTAAGTAAGTATTACATTACCACCACCTTCTTCCAGGATGCTGTTGCTTCATCTCTTAAAATACTGTTATAAAGATCGGGAAGGTTTTGTTTCACTTTTCCCTTCTAGCTTCCAGACTTCCACAGGAATACCATCTATTCCTGGGGACTTTCCTGTAGATTGGTAATACATAGCTGTTTTATCTCATCCTAACTGTTAATTGAGCCTCGTCTACCTTTAACCTTGGCATATTTAATTTTTCCACAACCATTTTCATTTGTACCTTTTTTTCTTTATTTCCATATTTCTCTACTTCATGTAAAGTATTTCTAATTCTTCTACAGGATCTCGTTATCTTCCTTGTTACAGGCTCCCTAAGCTTGCTAACTGCCCTTTCTACTTTCTGTTGTCTGAGTCATTGTGCTAGCAGTGTTTCTGCTCTAGAAGTATCAAAACAGTTGCTTAATAGCAGTCCTTCTAAACTCATGCATATTTGCGAAGTAATCCTTATTTTTTGTTTAGTATTCTGCATTTGCTTCTTTTCTACTGAGAGATTCCCCATTTTGCAATACTTCAACATTTGCCAGCCCCTCCAAGTAATTCTTGCTACTTCTTAGCCATATCTCCCTTTCTTTTTATTTCCAACCTAGTTTTAAACTCCACTTTAATGTTTCACTCACTAGCTATATTTTCAGAAGAAATTTCTGTCTTTCTAGTAGCTCCTGAATTTAATTCCAAAACACCTTTCCTTAAATTCCTCTCTTCCTTTTTTCAGCCAATAGATTGGAAAGGGCAAATGTCTCTTTTTTATTACCTTGCATTTATATTTTGGTTATTATTGATGCATGATCCGAATAGTTATTGGGTGTGTTTCAGGACCTTCAAGTAAATGCACATGTTCCTGTGAGATACACAAATTGGGCTAGGCTAGATAGATTTTATATCTCTGAGTAATATGTAAATTCACTCAGAACTCCTAGTACTGCATTCACCTCTTCCATGCCAAACGTTTTCATAAAATTCTTCAAAAATCTGCCTTCCTTAGTTAATTTTCCCTTCTAGGTCCCCCAGGCACACCTTCACTGTTGCAAACCAAATTCCACTTTCCACCTATAAGTACTCTTCCTTGCTGAAAGCTGATTATTTCTCCCAGAATTTTAGCAGTTTTAGGTGGAATGTAAGTTCATGCCAGTGTAATCCTCCTCCCTTGCCAATAACCCTTAGTACTATACCGCCTTCCATTATGTTTTTTTTTCTTTTTATCACCATTGGAGTTCCACTTGCAATTAATAAGTACTTCTCTTTTCTTTTGTCCCAGATATTCTGCTGAATAACCATCCTGAAACATTTCTTTATCAAATTCACATGTTCAGTTCTTGCCAGGTATCTCCTGTAACATAGCTATTTGCATTCTACATTTTTTAATATAGTACTGAAGACCATTTAGATTTGAATGACATTCTAGAAAGCTTCTTGTATAGTTATTACCACCTTTTTATGTAGAACTGCTTTTTTGTTAAATGTCTAGTTCCAGCTTTTATGTTACATGCATATACTGTTCAGCAGGTTGGTCTTTCCTTGTCTTATCCATTTGAGCCTATGCCACATCTTGCATAACTTTTTCTTTTTTTTTTTTTTGAAATCCCTGAAGCAGAACAACCAACCTCCCAATACCTATTAACTTAATAATGTACATACAACTATGCATCTTCAAGTATTGAAGTGTTTGCTTCCTAATAGGAACAAAAGTTCTAAGTTGATAGTCACACAGGCTAGAGTTAACCAAAAAGGTTAGTCATGCTAGGAAGCATGGTACACCTTGTAAGTGCTATTTGATTTTTGTTTATATTTATAGCTCTCCCAGCAGAGAAAACTGTTGAATGCTTTCAGTAAATACTTTCTCATTTCTCTTTATTAAATTGTCTTCTAGTGACATGCAAACCAGACACACAGTTGCTCTAAAGGTGCCTTGTTTACCAGAAAAAATGCCTTATAATCTTTTCAATTTATATGCTTTGTAATAAAAACTTGTAACTGGATAAAGCCTAGGGTCTTAACCCAGTCATTTTCCTATGTAAGCATGGGAAGAAGTACACTGACACGTCTTTGTCATACTCTCTTAATCAAACCTCTCCTTTCTCTCCCCCTTTTTACACGGCAGTGCCTACATTTCTTCAAACTGAACAGAGAAAAAGAAAAACAAAAGCACCCGTTTAGAGTGGTATCCCCATAGAATTAAACAAAAAAAAACTGAACTATACTTCAAGCCATAATTGTTTGTCTTCTTTAAAGCCCCACAAGCTGGGAAAACCCCTGATTGCTATCCGAGAACATTATACCTTAGCCAGTTTCTTTTTTTCCTTTCCCTCAGCCAGTCACCTTCCACCAGACTGTCTTCAGTTTCTCTCAGATAATCTCCATAGAGAAATGAGAACCATATCTTTATCAGACTGTTTCCATGGAAATGTGAAGACCATTTGCAGAATTGCTAAGTGTGTGTGTGTGTGTGTGTGTGTGTGTGTGTGTGTGTGTGTGTGTGTGTGTGTGTGTGTGTGTGTGTGTGTATATATATATATATATATATATATATTTATTTGTTAGAAAAAATCCTCAATAGTCCATATTCATTTACTTGCTCACTCTTAAAACTTATCAAGCTGAGGTCCTTAATGCAATCATTTCCCCATGCAAGTCTGAAAAAAGCACATTAATTTTAACTGCCATGCCTTTTTAACCAGGCTGTTTCTTTTTTTAATATTGCATTGCCTAATATTGAGAGAATAGGGGAGAAAAAGAAAAACGGGACCGGTTTACAATTCCCATTACACTTAAAAATAGCATGCAAAGAAAACCCATTCACCACATGTACAACTATTAAGAAAATGTTTTCTTTAGTTAGCTTTCTCCCCTCTCTTCCCTTCCCCAAAGCATTTTTTTCAAACATTAATGACATCAAGTAGGGCATATACTTTAGCCCCCCACAAATCCAAGGAATCTTTGAAGAAGTCCAATATTTCCAGATTTTCTTGTTCTGTCATATTTCGCAAATGTAATTCTTGTATTGTAATCCCCACATTAGTTACTGGTTTTATTACTGTTCTCTCTCTCCCATATACTGACTGTGCTTCATTTCCAACATACTCCTGATTTTCTTCTAGTCAACGCATGCTCCCTTCCTTCTTTCTAGCATTTTCCATTGAAATACTGGAAAAGTTTCACAGGTACAGTCTCTCTGGTCTTCCTTATCAGAAGAACAAGAAGCAGTTTGCTTCTGTCTCGCAGCTCACCTTTTGTTGGACAGACTTTTGTATTTCCTCCTTAGCATGCACTTCATCAGAAAATGATTTTGTCCCTCTGGGGAAGATTACTTTAAAGACAGCTGGATATAACAGTTTGAGGCTCACATCTATGTCTAAACATTCCCTGAATAGTGGAATGAATTTACTCTTTTGCTTGGTGCGCAGTGAGTAATCGTTCTCCACAAACGCACTTTAGTCTCCCACTTAGTATTTTCTCCTTCTGCTACAGTTTTGTTAGTCAACTCCTTCTGCTGGTAGGGTTGCGTCTTTACTATTAAAGGTCTAAGTTACTTTCTTATAGCTAGGTTTGGAACATACACAGTGTGCCCTTTCAGCTAACAACTCCTGCTGTGGAATACCTGTCCAGTTGCTTATTTTCATAAAATTAATGCAGTTTCTTCCTTCCAGCTTCCTAGTATAGCTGAAAGTCTCAGGTTTTCCCTACATGCTCTATCCTCTAATTCTAAACATCTTTTCCTGTGTGATCTCATATTCGCCCAGCTCTTAATTCATTTGACTTCTGATTTTTGCAGTTTTATTATCTTATCTGAATATGTTTAAAACTGCTTCCATTTTTCCAGCCATTTGTTTGCTGATGTACTCCATCAGGGTTTTGTTTAATTTTAACCAAGTCTGTATACAGTTGTCTTGCATCTTCCTGCAGGTTATTGGAAGTGATGTCTGAAGGTTGCATTGCTTTTTGCTGAATAGCTGCAGAATTTTTTCCAGTCGGTGTGTTTTTTCCTCACTTTTTGTAGCTGATTGATTTTTTTTCCCCAGGTTTTCTGTATTTCTTCATTCCTGGCATCCAGGCAGTGCAGTTACTGAAATTTACGCATAAACACAAGTCTAGTGATCTTCTCTGCTGAGTTTTTTTTCCACATTGGGAGAGCTTGAAATAAGTGGTTAATCGGTGTGCAGACATCTTGGACATCACCATTTTCGAGAATGTTTGTTGCATTTTAGTTTTCCATCTGGGAATACTCCTTGATTTTGGCTTCTGTCAAAGTTTGTTTTTCTGTTATCGGAATAGACAGAATGGAAATTGTGTGTTGATTTATGAAGGTGTTTTGATAAAAAAACACATTAGTTTAGTCTCTTGCATTTAAGAGTAGTTTTTTCAGTACCTAACCAAGATTTGACAGATGAGAGAGTTTGATTTCCTGGAGGATTTATAGCATTGGGGCAGAGCAGATGAGGACTGCATCATCTGCATACTGTACTAATATTTGCTTTTGTGACAGTATGGAGTTTATTTTCAAATTTATTAAATAGAAGTTTGCACAGTATTGATCCTTGTGGGACTCCCAACTATCACAGGAAGGAAAGAAAATTGTTTCCATTTTACTGATTATTTATTTATTTTTTGTAAACCAGGTGAGATTTATTTAGACATGGGGCGAAGAATTCACTGAGATGTTTTTGGTGGGAGAATGTCAGAGGCCTTTGACAGATCCAAGAAAAATGATACTATGTTGCCATTATTTCTATTGTGGTTGATAGCCTTGGTAAAGCTAGTAAGAACAGTAATTGTGCTAGGACTGGGGCAGCAGCTGTGTGTGATCATGGAGAGAAGATTTGAGTAAGATACTTGTGGAGCTGGGAGTGGTTACGCTTTCTCCAATATTTTTGATAGTGGTGGCAGTAAAGTCGAGATGTTTTACAAGAGCATCCCCTTAGTCGTTTCTAGCAGGAATGGCCGTGGCCATATTGATCAACATGCCTAATGCCTGTGATGTAGCGTGCAAATGATGCATGATTGACATATCATGCAGATTTGCCTGCGACATCACGAATATTCATTCCTTCTTCCTCAAAGTAGTGTGATCTCTGAGTTGGTGTATTTGAATTATTTGGTCATGGGCAGACTCTCTCTGGGGTTTGGGTGGGATTTGCTACTGCGCATCGGGGGGGGGGGTACTGTTGTAAAACATCGCCAGTAAATTTATGGGTCTATAGTTGGATAGATCAGTTGAATTTCCACCGTTATGGAGTGGAATTATGAAATATTTCTCTTGGATAACTGGGACATGGATTTCTGTTATGGCTCTCTTAATTGCTATAGAAATGGGGAAGGCTAGAGCTTCAGAAATCTTTAGGTACTCTGGTAGGTTGTCTGCTGCTAAGGTTATTGGTATTTTTTTATGGTGCTATTTAAGACTGGTTGGAAAGAGAATGGTATATTAGATGATGTTGGGATAGTGAGGGTGGTGGGGAAAGCGCTCTAGTAAGAGCGTGTTGAGGTTTGGAAAGTAGGAGGCTATACTGTCTCGTTACTGGTTCACAAAAGAACGAGTAAAAGCAAAGAAAAATAATGCATTTTAATAGATTTAATCAAAAAATACATTCAGTAAGCTCTTTAGTCTCAGACGACTTCTGAGTGAATAAAGTAAAAAGCACGCACATTTTATTAAAATAGAGGGTGAGGCAGTAATTTATTTTTATTCTATTGACATGATGTGCTATTAAAAAGCGCACATAGCATAATATCACATCAGCAGAATAATTACTGCCTCACTCTCTCTTTTAATAAAATGTGTGCTTTTTACATTATTCAAAGTCTGAGACAAAAGTTTACTGAATATAATTTTTAATCTTTTCTTTGTTTTTTAGTAGTTCTTTTGTGCTTGGTTTTCTATTAGACTAAGGTTTTGTTTGTCGATATTGTTACTGGTGGTGTACGAGTAATTTGGTCAGGGTATAATGGCTTAAAAACACCACCGCAATCCAAGTACTGTAGAAAAGTTTAACAAATTCTAGTGCCTTGGCAGGTAATAGCTTGTTTATGGAGGAACAAAATAGCTTGAGATGGTTTTGGTGTATTGACTGAAGGTTGGTGAAGTAGGACTTATTTTTGTCATTGTTTATATACTTACAAAATCTTGCCAAAAAGTTAGTGTTGGTAGTTTGATTTGGTTTTATTTTTGGACTATATTTTTCATGAAGAAGAATTTGCCTGTTTTGTGTTAACCAGGTTGCAGGGTTTGACCAGACTTTTTAGTGCTGAGTGGTGCGTGACTATTGAGGATGTTTAGGAAAGCGTTATTGAAATGGGGTACATCATCTAGTGGCCATGGTCTTTAGGATATTACAGTTGGAGGGTGTAATTGTGGAGATTAAGTTGTTTTGAATTAGTGTTATTTTCATATTTCACACCTATTTTTGTTGGCTAACTGTTTGTATATGTTGGTATGGTTTCTGAGAGCCTAAGTTGGTAGTCACTGATACTGTCAGCAAGGCAGCCAAAAGAATTTGTTTTGTGGTAGAAATCCAGTCTAATATGCAATACTTGTTTTGTGATTTTTTTTTTTTTTTTTTTTATCTTATTTGTAAGAAGCTAAGTAGCTTAATTGATGAGGTGTTTTGTGTTTTTAAGGTCCCCCATTATAATGGTTTTATGTGGTATATTATATAGCCAGTGCACAAGTTGTGCTGTTAATATTTTGCCCTGGTGGGATGTAAAGCCTGGTGATGCAGATATCCTCTTTTTACGCCGGAAATGTAATATGAGGTATTCTGCATTTTTAAATGTGGTTAAAGGCCAAGATTATCTCAAGATTTTTGACAAGTTGGTTTAGAAAGAATGATCCATTTGCATACTTCAGAGAGAACTGAAAGGGATTAAACGGGTCCACTCCTGACATCTGAAGGCCAAATTAAAAACCAAATTTGCTACATGCTTGTATTGACATTTTGATTACTGGGAAAGTCAGACTAGGTAGGTGCCCATTTTCAATGGAGGACAGGGAGAAAAGGTCCAAAGTATTACAAAAAACATTTTGAGAACAATTTTACAGTATTCAAAAACTGTATTAAAACTAAGAGGTTTTACTAAATTAGACCTAATTTGAAAACATAAGATTAGATGCAGCTTGTATAACAATGTAATATGAGAACTTTTAGCCAGTTTATAGAGAGATTTAAAGTGAAGTGGTATAATATAAAAAGGAACTGCAATATGAAACTATAAACTGGGTTATGACATATTTAGAAGAATAGTTGGGAGAGAAATTGAACAAAGGAAGTCTGCGAAAAAGGGAGAGTGAGGTATACGGTATGAATAGGTACTTGTTCATATCTTTGGGTTGAGCAATAACAGAATCGGATTTCGGCCAGAAAGTCATTCAGCATGTTTTAAAGGACTAAAGAAAAGGGTAGTGACCTGATAAAAGTAAGGAGTTTGTATGAAGAGTATAAACCATGCCCAGCAGATTTGATAGGTTTGGATGGAGGGGAGTCTTTGGTCAATCTGTCATAATGACAGATTGGTATTTAGTGCTGGACAAGCAGATGACTGCTGGATGTTTTTTATAGGTGGTAAGAAGCTGTGTATGGATTAGTTAATTGAGCAGTTTAACCTATTTGGACTTTTTAATGCTATGTAGTGGTGGGTTCTGAAAGGAGTGTTTGCTAAAAATTTAGAAACTTTGCTACAGCATTTTCTCAAGTTTTTGATTTTTGTGATGCCTGGAGTTTAGTAAGGATTGGGGGCACCATAAAGTAGCGAGTGCAGGAAAGACGGACAAACCTGAGTTTGGCGGGGGGGGGGGGGGGGATTAAAATTGTAAACTCAGTATCTCATACCACTGGAAAAATGTGTAGACAATGGAATTGTGTACCAATTATAACAGTCAGCAACTACTTTGGAAGAAAGGCAACCAAAGGAAGCTTAAAATAAGCTAAAAAGCAGAGGAGACAAACAGGCCTGGCCAGCAGAAGGGTGAAAAGGGAATTGCTCTTCAGCTGAGGTACCCCAGGCTGCTCAGAATCCTGAAGAGGGAGGAAAAATGTGGATGATTATCTAACATAATGCAGGCAAAAACTTGCTACATGAAAGAATAAACATTTACAAAATCAGGGGACCAGCCACCTATGGTTGATGTGGCAGTTCATTTCTCTCGCTTTACATTGGTGACGAGGCATATTATACTTTTTTAATGTAAAGAGCAAAGTCATTCTAGATTGGTAAGCGCATTTCCTGTGCCTGGTACAGTCCTGTCAGAGGACATAATGGTAATGACTAGTACTTGTAATGTAAACCATCACAGTATGCTCACAAACTGCTCCTACCTTCACATACACCACAGTAAAGAAAAACTGCTTAATTTTATAACCTGTGAAGAAAGAATGAGTGAAGCTTTTGTCTCTGCGGGTGTTCACCCCTCTTAAGTAACTGTCTGCACTGAGTTATTGTGTGGAGACCTTGCATAAAATGTTGATACATACTGCTGCAAATGTTTAGTAAACTAATGACCTTTATAATTTTTTTCCTTTGTTTTACAAAGGATTAAAAAATACACATGACCCCTACCTTAATGCCGTGTCTTTCCTTTTGTGTGCCAGTTTGCTGCTGACGTACACACAGACAATTGTGCTTAATACTGAAACTGCCTTAGTACAAAGCTGCCACTACAGCAGCATCATGGAATTATCCCTGTATTAAACCTTCTGAAAGGAAAGGGGAAACTGTACTTACTGAATGAATTATTCTGGGTGGTGCTCATGAGCTTCTGCCACTTACTGGGCAAGCTCTTTGCTGCTGGTGCGGCAAGTCCATTATGCTTTTGACAGCATTGCTCAGGTTGTATACTGGTCTTTGACTTCACAAATAAGCTTGCAACTGTCAGACATTGATCTTTCTAAAAGTCTCTCTCTCGCAGTCTCTCCTGCACTTTACACAGTAGACGTATAAGATGATATTAATCTCCCTTACACCACTTTGGGATCCTGCTTTTAGCTGTCATAGAAGACCCGTCTCCTAGCCAGCGTCAAAAAGTAAAAATGGTGGCTGGTCTGTGAATGTGTGACTGTTTGGGTGTGAACTATCCCAACGCACTGCTGCCGTGTAGTTCAGTTGTTCAAAAGGTTGCCCTTTTTTTGTAAGTGGATTGCATTTAATGTTCACCCACAACTTTAGACGTTCATGCTTGAAACTCTGTTCTTTCGCAGTTGTTTGAACTTGCTTACAACATTGCAGGTAGTCACACTTTTTTGCAGTAATGAGATTCTTGGAGCATAGTGTTTAAAATCCTCCGTTACACAAGACTTTTTTGTAAGCTCAGCAAACTTTGACATATTGATTTTTGTCATTTTGTATGCCCCGAATTAATTATTGTTTCTTGTGGATATTGAAAAGCCAAAGTAAAATAAAATATGAAGTAAAGTAGCTGTGAATGGGGGAACATACTTAAGAGCGTTTCACTACAGTAGGGAAAGGACAGGGAGTGTTTCCACTGTACTGGTAAAGGAATTCTATTAGTACTGCAGTTAGCAACTGCTGCTTAATAAGCAGGTTCAGCAGAAGCAAATTTTTTTAGTTATCTTTGTAGTATAAAGTGCAGGTGGTATTTTTTTTTTTCTTGCTTGCTGCTGTTACTGATGCCTGGCAATAGCAGTGCACTGGACCACTGTGCACAGATCTGACTGAATATAATGAAGCGCATTGGGCATTTTTGAAGGAGACACAATCTCAAGCTCAAACCATACCATACTGTTAAGTAGTAAACTGTACACATGGCATGCAGTTGCTTAGGCATTCTGTATAGCTCCATGCTCAGTTTACACTGGTATGCAGACTGAAATGTCTTAATGGGAGTAACCAATCGGTAATCAAAACTGAGCAGTTTCACTTATCAGCGTTGGATACAAGCCCTGCCAGTTGGGACATCTCTTCAGAGTGTTGCAGTGTACTGTTTGTAATGCCAGTTATTTTAATCCTAGGGACAATGTGACAGTAGCTGGGAATAAGACCTAGGTTCATAGGTAGGTACTAGGCTATTGGCCCTAGGGCCTATATAAGCCTAGCCAAAAAGGTACCCTGGCTTTCGCCACCCAAGAAAATGTTCCTGTGCCCCTGTTGAGCAGAGCCTATTTGCCTTCCAATCATCAAGATTTTTCTTGACTGCTAGTGAGGAGCTTTGATATAGATAGGTAATTTGTTCCAGAGTATGGGAAGTCCCTGGAACAGGATCTATCCCTCCAGCATGTTCTGTTTATTGTGGTGACAAGGTTTAGGACCCTAGAGTGTGTAGCTCTGAGGGACTGGGATTTCTTTAAGTGGAGCATGTGCAGCAGTTCTGGGTTTGATACAGCTTTGTATGTTAGGCAGAGATCGCCTCTGAGTAGGCGATATGCGACTGAGTAAAGATGGAGTTTTTTGAGATGGTCTGTGTAGGGCATCTGTTTGAGGACGATAATCCTATTTGTGAGGTATTTCTGCAGCCTTTCCAGTTGTATATGTCATGTGAGGTACATACCAAAAGGGGCACTGTAGTCTAGTGTATAATGGGTCTAATGAGTGATGAGTTAGAGGGGAACAATGACTTTTTTTTTTCCTGGATGAGAAACCTTTTGTGATGAGGTGTGCCACTTAGAAGGATTTCCTGACCACTGTGGCGATGTGATTATCAAAGGAGAGACTGTTGTCCACCTGTGTCCCAAGCTCTCGTATCACGTATAAAGACAAAATGATCAATTTTAACAACTGGATAAAGTATTGGTGTCATTCAAAGGGGGATCCAGTGTCTGTCAGCCTGGGATGACATGCTCGACAAGCCACATTGCTTCGCTAGGGACAGCTTGCACCTGTTGCCGCTGGGTTTTCGAATACTAGCAAAGGCTCTTTCCTCCCCCATATTGCCTTTTTTAGGCATGGCTGAAAAGACAAACCCACCCCCATAGACAACACAAAGAAAAAAAAACTAAGGGTAATGCTGCTCATTGCCAGAAGTCTAAACCTCAAGATGCATGCACTCGAGACTCTCCTCAGTATGCAGAATATAGATATCTGTGCAGTAACCGAAACCTGGTTCAAGGCTCCCGAGAGCACCCCAACACTAACAGGTTATACTTCATACCATGCTTTCCGGCCCCAAAACTCGGACTGAACCACAAAAGGAGGGGGAGTATCCATATTTATCAAAGATACCCACACCTCCAGGTTAGTGGCACCGCACAAAGCATCGGAGACCATCTATGTGCAACTAACAGTGGGAAAAATTGCCTTTCAGTTTGTAGCCTGCTACAGACCACCCTCCCAAACACAGGAACCTCACTCGGCTTTCCTGAGAACATGAAGGTGTCTCTAAACACTATTATATTGGGTGACTTCAACTACCCAAACATCGATTGGGAAAACTACTCAAGCCCAAACACCCTCGCCCAACGGTTCCTAGAATTTATAAACTCAAATGCTATGGAACAACTGGTCACCACTCCCACAAGAGGGGAAAACCTATTGGATCTGGTAATCACCAACATGGGGTCTCTATGTTCCACACCAGAGGTATACCCCTCATTGGTAAGATCAGACCATAAACAAATCTCACTGGACATCCGTATTCCGTCCCCACCCCTAGCCAAGGATACCACGGTGAAGAACTTCTCAAAAGCAAACTTCACACTTCTCAAAACTGAGGTGGAATCCTTCAAAGCCCCAGGGCCAGTGGAAAATACGGCCCAAAATGCAGAATCCTTTACAAAAGCATTCTCTGGACACCTACAGGAATTCATGGAGCATGCTATCCCAAATAAAACCAAGACTCACTCCTCCAAATGCAGGAGATCTGTCTGGTGGACCCCGGCCATAAATAAGCTATACAACAGAAGAAGAAAGCTACTACATGACAAAGCAAAATCCCAAAAAAGGGAAGGCGTCACTGATCAGTACTAGCAAGAAACTACGATCCCTCAAAATCATCTAAGGCCAGCTTCGAAAGAAAAATTGCACAAGACACTAAAGATAATCACAAGGCCTTCTTTAGTTATGTCAGAAACCTGGAAGGCAACTCCTGGCAGGTTCAGTGCAAACTTCTCTCCCCCCTTCCCCCCCAACAGAGCAAATGTCTATCCCAACAGAGTGTAGCCTTCCTGAGATTACAGATGCACAGTTGAGAGCTCCAGTCTCCAAAGCAAAAAACACAGCATCAATGGGACCAGATGGTGTCCTGGGCTGCATCTTACACGAGCTCCAAGAAGAACTAAACCCTCATATAAAGTCACTGTTCAATCTCAGCCTTACTACAGGATATGTACCCAAGGAATGGTGTACAGCAACAGTGGTCCCATTCCACAAAGGTGGTGCCACAACAAGCCACAACAAACCCTGGAAACTATCGCCCTATAAGCCTGACTAGCCTGGTCTGCAAAGCTATGGAGCGTATCATCATGGAAATCATAAACAAAGACATTGGGAACCTCCAGACACTGGATCCTACCCAATTCGGCTTTAAGGGCAGATCTTGCCTCTTGAACCTGGTCGACTTCTTTGAAACGGTTACCAAAGCCATAGATGAAGGGAAGGTAGTCCACACAGCCTACTTGGACCTCACAAAAGCCTTCGACACAATATCCCACTCTGGCATCATAAATAAGCTCACCAGCTTAAATATCAACCCCTATGTCACAAGATGGGTTGCAAACTGGCACAGGGATAGAACCCACATGGTCAGAATAGCAGGTGCCATGTCAGACTCTAAACCAGTTACAAGTGGTGTAACACAAGGCTCAGTCCTAAGACCTCTCTTCGGTATATATTTCTCCAAGGTACATGCTAACACGGGCGGACTATGGCTGACCACGTTCGCAGATGACTGCAAACTGGGTGCTGTAATCGACTCTCTGGCTGAGGGTCTCTCAGAGACGGATAACTGGTGCCAGAGCCATGGCCTAAAGCTAAATGCCAAAAAGTGCATAGTCATCCCCTTTGGGAGAAACAAAGGGCCCACAAATTACCACATAGGAGGTAATCCATTAAGTACGGAAGAAGTAATAAGGGACTTGGGGACCCAAGTAGATAGCAATCTCTTTTTTTGACAATCACGTTGCCAAAGTGGTTAGAAAGACCTTCTATATAGCCCACCTTATCATGAAAGGGTTCACATCTAGATCAAGAGAGGTCATTGTGCCCCTCTACTAATCACTTATCAGGCCCCGTTTGGGATGTACCTTACCCGACACCTTCAGCAACTGGAAAGACCCCAAAAGTATCTCACCAAGAGGATCAAGTGGCTCACAGATGCCCTATGCAGTTTGGCTAAAGGAAACTCCAGCTCTACTCAGTTGCGTACCGCCTACTCGGAGGCGATCTGTGTCTGACGTATAAAGCCATGTCCAACCCAGAATTAATGGACATGCTTCACCTAAGGAAATCCAAATCCTTCAGAGCTACACGCTCCAGGGACTTAAATCTCAGCACAGAAATAAATAGGACATGCTGGAGGGACAGATTCATATCCCAGAGGCTGCCCTCACTCTGGAACAAAATCCCAATCCATGTCAGGCAGAGCCCCTTACTGACCCTCAAGAGAAATCTTGACGAGTGGATGGGAGATCGTAAGTTTACTCCTGGGATCTCTTCTGTGTCCCTGCTTGACAGAGGTACAGTAAATTAACCTTTTAAAAGGGCAACATTCTGTGACCTACTATACAGAGGCACAGTCAACTAATCTAAAAGGGTGACAAAAGCCAAACACACTCTCTGGCTAGGCTTATAAATGCCCTAGGGCAGATAGACTAGTATCAACCAATGAACTTTCGGTGTTAAGTAGACTACCGCCTATGTGGTAGTTAATGGGTACACAGTTTTTACCAAAAGGGATGACAGTGCACTTTTGCATTGAGCTTGAGGCCATGACTTCTGTCATGGCATCTGTCTCAGTGAGGCCCTTTTGTAGGATGTCCACAACGAACTTTATTAGCCAAAGACGTTCTGTGTTAGCCTGTACGTCAGAGTAGATGAAACCAAATAGAGGACCCAGGACTAAACCCTATGGTACTTCACTTGTCACTGGTCTGAATTCAGATTTGGAGTCTGCTACTTTCACAGTGTGAGTTCTGTCAGTGAGCCAGTTAGCAACCCATCTTGTGACATAGGGATTTATACCTATCCCTAGTTTAGTGAGTTAATCTAGAATTCCAGAGTGGGGAATGGTGTCGAAAGCCTTGGCGAGATTTTCATGGGCTGTGTGAACCACCTTACCCTCATCTATGGCTTTGGTGACCTCTTCAAAGAAGTCTATCAGGTTTAGGAGACATGATCTGTCTTTTACAAACCCGAACTGGGTGGGGTCCAGAGTTTGGAGATTACCAATGTCATTGTTTATAAGTTCCATGATGATACGTTCCATAGCCTTGCAGACCAGGCTCGTCGGGCTAATGGGACAGTAGTTCCCGGTGTCTGTAGTGGCTCTCCCTTTGTGGAGTGGGATGACCGTCGCTGTGTACCATTCAGTGGACACAAAGCCTGAGGTAAGGCTGTGATTAAACATGGTACTTGGGTGGGGTGCCAGTTCGTTCTGTAGTTCGTGTAGAAGACAGCCTGAGATGTTGTCAGGTCCCATGGATGCTGTGTACTTGGCTGTGGAGAGTGTGATTTTTACCTGTGCAGCCATGATTACAGGAACTTTGCATTCTTCCGGTATAGAGATGGGCCTTTTAGGGGGTGAGAGGGGGGTAAAGTTAGCATTGAACCTATCTTCCAGGATGTTGGCAATATCAGTTGGTTCTGTATATTTAGTGCCATTGTGCTGTAACTGAGCAGATCTGAGTGTTGCCATTGAGATTCTTGACATAGCTATAGAATGCTTTGTGGTTGTCTTTAGAATCAGTGGTGGTTTTGTTTTTGTAACTAGCTTTGGAGGATTTTATGAGGGAGCTCGGCTTCTTACTGAGGCTGACCAGGGAGTTCCTCCAATCATGGTATTTTTTATTTATTTTTTTGCAACAGTTGTTTATGGCAGGGGACCACCAGATTGGCTTCCTTTTTTTTGGAGTATAGCATCTTGGTTCTGTTACGGATTGCACGATCCATGCACTCGTTTAAGTGCTTTATAAAGTGCATTTGTGTAGGATCCAGCAGTCGTACCTCTACTGTCCATCTGCATGGGTGCCATGAAGTTTGCCATTTCTGTCTTAAGAAGCATGAAGTTGGCTTTGGAGAAATTATTTATGGTGGTTTCCCTAATGGGGGTGGGGACGGGATGTGGATGTCTAGGCTGATTAGCTTGTCGTCGGGTCTGACAAACGAGGAACTGACCTCTGGTGTGGACCACCGGTTGCCCATGTTGGTAATGACCAGGTCTAGGATATTGCTGCCCCTGGTGGGGGTGTGGATAAGTTGATCCAAGGTGTTGGGATTTATAAATTCCAGAAAGCATTGAACAAAAGAGTTGGTACATGAGTAGTTTTCCCAGTTAATGGTGGGGTAGTTGAAATTGCCCATTGTTAGGGTGTTAGGCTGTACCCTAATATTTTCCAGTGTATTAAGGCATGGAGTGGGAATGCTGGGGCATGGTAGGGGATCTGTTGCAAGCTACAATTTGGATTGCGTTCTTGCTCATAGTTAGTTGCACTTGGATAATCTCTGATGCATTATGCTGAGCAACTAGCCTGGAGGTCTGGATATACTTAATG